>NC_069501.1:287128153-287140653 GCF_027579735.1 Bombina bombina | reverse complement strand
TTATCAGTATTAATGGGGGTGCCATTTCTTATGGAAATATAGTTTCTAGCCACAGCTAAAGTTGGATCCTCCCATTGTGCAGCCCTAAAGTTACTTGGGCTAACCTCTAGGTCAGTTATTTCTATTTTTAGCTTTTTATAGTCACTGGCCTGCTCAGGCTCCAAATCATAATATACCTTCTGAGGTTCTCCACTCAGAAATGGCGCAAGGAGACTTGCCCATTCAGACGCAGGCCACCCTTCTCTTTCGGCTGTCCTTTCAAAAGCCATCAGGTAAGCCTCCACATCATCTGTAGCCACCATCTTTTGCAAATAGTTACTCACTCTCAGAGTCTTAGAACTGTGTGGAATTTCTGCAGCACACCTGCCCAGTCTTTCAGCTAGGCCTCGAATCTCCTGCTGCATGGTACGTGTGATATTCTGCTGTTCCTCTCTTTGTGTTAATACCAGTTTTTGTAGCACTGCAATATTTTCTTGCTGGCTGACAGTAGCTTGCTGCTGTGTGGCAGTGGCCTGTTGCTGTGAGGCCGTAGCCTGTAGTAAAAGCCTTTACAACTTCCTCCATTTTAAGTGTGGTATTGTTTCCTTAACAGACTATTAGTGTGTTGCCCGCATTCTCCACCATATGTGACCTGGGATCTTGGAAACACACAGTCCTCAAAGCTGGAAACACCACACAAGGTTGTAGCTTTATAAAATACAGTCTGTTTATTATCAGGTCTGGCAAAAACAGGCAAAATAAACATAAACAAAACAAAAGAGGCTTGCTCCACTGAGCACTTACTAACAAGTACAACTGTCTGCACTAAGTAGCTTTTCACAAAAGTAATATTGCACAGACCTTTCAAACTTTGTCCTTTAGAGAGAATTCCTCTCAGTCCTCTCAGGAGAGTGTTTGCAGTTTTCCTTTACTGCTGGCAAATCTAAATCTCAACCCCTGACTGGGGATTTTATTAGCACCTGCTGTTAATTACCACATGCAGGTGAGTAGCTAGCTGAGTCAGACAGAATTCCTGGACTGGACTTTTTGACATAATGTGCTACTTGCAAACTGTGGGGTGGAGCACTGCAACACTTTTGAGGGAATATAGACACCTTCCATTACTATGCCTTGGGTTCTGTCACAATATTTATATATATATATATATATATATATACATATATATATATACATATATATATACACACACATATATATATATATATATATACACATATATATATATATATATATACACACACATATATATATATATATATATATATACACACACCACACATATATATATATATATATATATATACACACACACATATATATATATATATATATATGTATATATATATTTATATAATATCCTCTTTATCAAATACACATATTACTGAGAGCAATTAGCAATTTCCGATTATGAAGCTATCTACACTATCTTGTATTCAAAGCTGCCCCAAACAAGCTGCCCCAAACAAGCTGCCCGGAAAAATATGTCCCAGCAATTACCTGCTACACTGACAAGCAGGCTGGAAGTCAGTCAGGCAGAGTCAGGCTCTTACTTAGCACGCAGACGCTCTTCAGCAGCTTTCTTTGGCTGTCTGCCCAGAGCATAATTGCAACAAAATGTAGCCAATTACATTCACTCCTCTCCGGTCCCTGCTCTGTGGCTTTATTTAAAAAATGATCTCAAGAAGATACAGAGCCTGCCTGACTTCCAGCCTGCCTGCTTCCTTGTCAATGTAGCAGGTATGCTTATGCTGGCTTGTATTTGGGGCAGCTTGGGGGTATTTTCGGGACTTTACAGCACCATCTAATCAGACTGTTTACATTTGTTGCCTCTGCTGCGATCAATACTATTACTAGTATTGATCGCAGCAGACGCAACAGATGTAAACAGTGTGATTAGATGATGCTGTAAAGTCTAGAGAGGTGAGTGAGAGAGTTCTCCTGTCAGTGCTCCCTGTGTGTGAGGTCCCTGCTTCAGCCCTTGCATATATTCATCCTTCCTCTGATTTATTTTAAAAATCCTCTCATTGGCAGGAGGTTACCACCACTGCTAGTAGTGTAATGATACCGCACTTGCAGCCCGTCCTGTGTGTTTCCAAAGTAGCCAGTTTCATACCGCACTGTGCACAAATAGAGTTCCTATTCCAATGCCTTATTTGTGCACAGTGCGGTATGTGTCAGAGCTCTGTGTCAGGCGCGCTCTTCTGCCTCTACACTCAGGCAGCTCTGTGACAGGCGCTCTTCCACTTCTACACGCAGGCGCTCTTCTGCTTCTGTGGACAGTGCACATCCTTTTATGTGCACTGCTCCACCAAAGAAGCGCGATGCCGATATGCACCACTTCCGGTTGCGGCTGCGCGGTGAATGAAAAATGCATATACGTATATGCATTTTTCATTCGCAAATGACACACACGTGATAAAGAGGACAGGGAAAGGGGCCAGAAATGTAAAACAATAATTTGAGGGGAAAAAAATGAAAATGCTAAGTTATTGTTAGAAACATTTAATATTGCAAAAGGAATGTTTTTATTATGGTTCTGTACAGTGTTGACTGGTCCTTTAACCATCAAATCAAGATAGTTAAACATTAGGATCTGAAGATTTAAAATGTGAAATCCTAGAATCCCTGCACCATTATTCAGCATAAAAAACTGGAAAGGTATTCCATGAAAATGAGCAAAGGAAATTGAATCCAACGCTGCAGCCATAAAACCTAAAACTTCCATGCATATATAGCAACTGAAGGAAATAATAGAGACTGAAGGTACCGACAGACGAACCCAATAAAATTGTCACTTGTCTGTTTAGAGACAAAGACAGTGACCCAAACTATCTGGAAACCTAAAAAAAGGTGACCCTTGTGTGAGGAATCAAGAGCTTTTGAAAAAAAAGATCCTCTAACTATGTCCTGAAAGAACAAAGTTGAATCATATGAGATTCCGCAGCCTCAGAAAATAATCTGAATGAAAACAGAAAATGAAGATATGCATCTATTGTATCTAATGAAAACAAATAATGCCATCACTGACCAACAAAAGGCAGAATAGTTTTGAATAAAACCCAAAACCCAGTTCCTAAAAATGGAACTGGAAGAAATACCCCAGAAGATTCCAGGACTGAGCAGCGCTTGAACCCCAACGGGTGATCAGCTGCGCTTCAACATTATCCCAAAATATATAGGACCGAAACACACTTAACGAAAGTGTTAGCCTTACTGGAATAGCTGGAATATCATAGAGAAAAAAGACTTCTCACAGACGGTTTTAACTCTGAACTTAACTCTGTACCCAAAATCAAAGAAATTTGCAAAACAACAAATTTCAAAAAAATCTTAACCTGCCCCTTACCAGCCAAACTGGAATACGGCACATACATTGCAATTTTAGGAGCTGAATTTTGAACTAAAAGATTTCCAATTAAAAACATGTTACTTGGGAATTTGTTCCTAAAAAGAACAACCAAACTAATATAAGCTTAAAGTTTTAGTCTTAGAACTCAATCTTGAAGCCCAGAGTAACAGTTAAGAATTGAATCCAATTATAAACCAAATAATTGATTATTTTAGGAAAAAAAAGAAATATGGATTTTAGAAATCACAAAATTCTTCTAGCTGAAACAGCTAAAGACATAGATTAAACCTCATTTGCAAAAATATTCAATAAAATGAAGACACAAATGGAATTATTAGCATGAAAACCCAGTTAAAGGACCAGTCAACACACTGAACTTGCATAACAAATGCAAAACAACAAGACAAATGCAACAGCACCTAGTCTAGTAGATTTTGTCCCTTTAACAATGCTAAAATAAATCATAATCCGATACTTGATCTTAAAGTAAACAGAAAAATGAAGCAATTGCAACATCCTTCAAATAAATCACAGGTCCAAGAAAAGAACCTGAAAATAAATAATTTTCCTTAAATAAGATACAACCAACTAAAGGAAAATAAATACTATTTTGCTATAGAAACAATAGCATAATTAGCAGGAGTAGAGATAGCCCCATTAAATTGGAGAACCCTCAAAATTGAAATTAACTGCCGGCAAAGAATATAGTTTAAAACCTTTGAAGAAGGAATAAAAGAAAATTCTCAGCCTATTCCATTCCCTAGTATGAGGAACTGGAAAAAAACCTCTGAAAACACAGAAGAATAAATAAGCAGAAATAATGTTTAGCTAGTCTTGAAAAAGAACTAGTTACCTTAATATCCAAAATAATCAACACTTTTTCAACAAAGAACAATGTACTTTAATAAAAAAATAAAAAAGTAGATTTGTTAGTGTCAATATCTGATGAAGAAAATTCTGAATGAGAAAAAACATCATCAGAGAAGGATAAATCAGTACAGGGAGTGCAGAATTATTAGGCAGTTGTAATTTTTGAGGATTAATTTTATTATTGAACAAATAACCATGTTCTCAATGAACCCAAAAAACTCATTAATATCAAAGCTGAATAGTTTTGAAGTAGTTTTTAGTTTGTTTTTAGTTATAGCTATTTTAGGGGGATATCTGTGTGTGCAGGTGACTATACTGTGCATAATTATTAGGCAACTTAACAAAAAACAAATATATACCCATTTCAATTATATTATTTTTACCAGTGAAACCAATATAACACCTCAACATTCACAAATATACATTTCTGACATTCAAAAACAAATCAGTGACCAATATAGCCACCTTCTTTGCAAGGACACTCAAAAGCCTGCCATCCATGGATTCTGTCAGTGTTTTGATCTGTTCACCATCAACATTACGTGCAGCAGCAACCACAGCCTCCCAGACACTGTTCAGAGAGGTGTACTGTTTTCCCTCCTTGTAATCTCACATTTGATGATGGACCACAGGTTCTCAATGGGGTTCAGATCAGGTGAACAAGGAGGCCATGTCATTAGATTTTCTTCTTTTATACCCTTTCTTGCCAGCCACGCTGTGGAGTACTTGGACGCGTGTGATGGAGCATTGTCCTGCATGAAAATCATGTTTTTCTTGAAGGATGCAGACTTCTTCCTGTACCATTGCTTGAAGAAGGTGTCTTCCAGAAACTGGCAGTAGGACTGGAGTTGAGCTTGACTCCATCCTCAACCCAAAAAGGCCCCACAAGCTCATCTTTGATGATACCAGCCCAAACCAGTAACTCCACCTCCACCTTGCTGCGTCTGAGTCGGACTGGAGCTCTCTGCCCTTTACCAATCCAGCCACGGGCCCATCCATCTGGCCCATCAAGACTCACTCTCATTTCATCAGTCCATAAAACCTTAGAAAAATCAGTCTTGAGATATTTCTTGGCCCAGTCTTGACGTTTCAGCTTGTGTGTCTTGTTCAGTGGTGGTCGTCTTTCAGCCTTTCTTACCTTGGCCATGTCTCTGAGTATTGCACACCTTGTGCTTTTGGGCACTCCAGTGATGTTGCAGCTCTGAAATATGGCCAAACTGGTGGCAAGTGGCATCTTGGCAGCTGCACGCTTGACTTTTCTCAGTTCATTGGCAGTTATTTTGCGCCTTGGTTTTCCACACGCTTCTTGCGACCCTGTTGACTATTTTGAATGAAAACGCTTGATTGTTCGATGATCACGCTTCAGAAGCTTTGCAATTTAAGAGTGCTGCATCCCTCTGCAAGATATCTCACTATTTTTGACTTTCTGAGCCTGTCAAGTCCTTCTTTTGACCCATTTTGCCAAAGGAAAGGAAGTTTGCCTAATAATTATGCACACCTGATATAGGGTGTTGATGTCATTAGTACCACACCCCTTCTCATTACAGAGATGCACATCACCTAATATGCTTAATTGGTAGTAGGCTTTCGAGCCTATACAGCTTGGAGTAAGACAACATGCATAAAGAGGATGATGTGGTCAAAATACTCATTTGCCTAATAATTCTGCACTCCCTGTATGTTGTTGGTCATTTGAAACTTCAATAATTAAAAAAGAAGTTTGAAAAAGACCTAAAAATTTTTTTAGAAGGCACGATGTCAGACAAAGCCTTTAAAATAGAATCAGAAAAATATTCTTATAAATCTTCTAAGTATTTCTTGTACATAAGATGTAAAAAGAATAGCAATATATAAAGCATAAATACTAATGGATTCTGCATGTAAAAGTTTAAAACTTATTACAAACCATAGCTAAAGATAAACATTCATAACATTTAAAATAAATGAACTTAGCTTGGTAGGGACTTATCTCAGTCAACAGGAATCCCTCAGTATGTTCTGATCCAGGAACAGTTTATGGAAAATCTTGCAATATGTAATAGAAAAAAACAACATATAAAGCAAAATTATCAAATTCCTTAAATGACAGTTTCAGGAATGGAAAAAATGCAAAACAAGCAAGCCTCTAGCAACCAGAAGCAACAAAAAAGTGAGACTTAAATAATGTGAGAAAAAGTGGAACAAGAATGACGCCCACATTTTTGGCGCCAAGTATGACGCCCACATTATTGGCGCCAAGTACAACGCCCATATTTTTTGGCGCCAAGTATGACACCACATCCTCTGACGCCGAAAACGACGCCCACATTTTTTTGCGCAAAAAAACGTCTGAACACACATGCGTCAAAAAATGACGTAACAACAAACAAACTTCCGGCGACAACTACGGCGCCGGAAATGACAAAATTTTGCGCCAAAAAAGTTCGCGCCAAGAATGACGCAATAAATTGAAGCATTTTCTGCCCCCGCGAGCCTAACAGCCCGCAGGGAAAAAAGTCAATTGAAAATTTTCAAGGTAAGGAAAAAAATATTTATTCATATGCATTATCCCAAGTAATGAAACTGACAGTCTGAATGGAAGGAATACTGATTATCCTGAATCATGGCAAATATAAGTTTAAAGACATATATTTAGAACTTTACATATAAAGTGCCCAACCATAGCTTAGAGTGTCACAAAAAATAAGACATACTTACCCCAGGACACTCATCTACATATAGTAGATAGCCAAACCAGTACTGAAATGAGAATCAGTAGAGGTAATGGTATATAAGAGTATATCGTCGATCTGAAAAGGGAGGTAAGAGATGAATCACTACGACCGATAACAGAGAACCTATGAAATAGATCCCGTAGAAGGAGACCATTGAATTCAAATAGGCAATACTCTCTTCACATCCCTCTGACATTCACTGCACTCTGAGAGGAAAACCGGCTCCAGCCTGCTGCGAAGCGCATATCAACGTAGAATCTAGCACAAACTTACTTCAACCACCTCCCTGGGAGGCAAAGTTTGTAAAACTGAATTGTGGGTGTGGTGAGGGGTGTATTTATAGGCATTTTAAGGTTTGGGAAACTTTGCCCCTCCTGGTAGGAATGTATATCCCATACGTCACTAGCTCATGGACTCTTGCTAATTACATGAAAGAAAAGAGCCTTAACGCTGCTTTTTCACTCATACCGCAAACTCATAATCTAACCGAATGTGAGCTGTGCTTTATGAGTGTGTGTTAGTGACAATGTGTGTATTTCTCAGTGTGAAGTTGTTGTGTCAGTGTGAGCTGTACTGCACGGAGTGTGTTGGTGACTGTGTGTGTGTCAGTGTGAAGTTGTGTCAGTATGTAGGTCACATGTGTGTGTGTGTTTGTGCTGTATGAGCTGTGCTGAAATGAGTGTGTGTTGGTAACAATGTGTGTGTGTGTCAGTGTGAAGTTGTTGTGTCAGTGTGAGCTGTGCCGTATGAGTGTGGGTAGGTCACAATGTGTGCGTTTGTCAGTGCAAAGTTGTGTCTGTGTGAGTTGTGCTGTATGAGTAGGTCACAATGTGTGTGTCAGTGGTGAAGTTGTGTCTGTGTGAGCTGTGCTGTATGAGTGTGGGTAGGTTACAATGTGTGTGTTTGTCAGTACAAAGTTGTGTCTGTCTGAGCTGTATGAGTGGGTCAGCTGTGCTGTATGAGTGTGTGTTAGTCACATTGTGTATTACTCAGTAATAAGTTGTTGTGTCAGTGTGAGCTGTGCTGTATGCATGTGTGTTGGAGACAATACATGTGTATGTCAGTATGACGTGACAAAAGCGCAAGTGGACACATTGTTCCGTGTTTGGTTGCTAATAAGGCATTTGAATGCCCATGCCTTTTAAAGAGTACCAACACCCCCCCCCCCGAGTAAATTTATTCAGGAATTACGGTAACTCCAGAGAGTATAATACCTGTCTCTTAAAAACATACTGACTGCATTCTTGTTGGTGAGACCTGCACTGCACAGGGGTAATTTTACAACTGGCCTAATCATGAATGTGACACCTAACCTCTTTGACAGTGGCCGGGCACTCCATCCAACATTCATGAGGTGTTGTGCAATCAAAGAAGGCTGAGCTTATTGCTGCCTCTCTCCTTGAATTTTGCAGCAAAGCTCAGAAAATGTGATGAGTTATTAGTTTATTTTTTTTTCTTTTCTTTACAGGTGAGGCTCTGCCTCCCCTGACTGCACGTCCCTGGTGGATACAAACATAACTTCTTCTCATTGGCTCACCTGATTTGTACAACTTGCTCTTAGTTGTTCATTCTCAGCATACCTAGGTTTACTCTTCAAGAAAGTATACCAAGTGAACAAAGCAAATTTGATAATAGAAGTAATTTGGAAAGTTGTGTAAGTTTGCCATTTAATGGCTTATATGCAAGCCAGTATAAATATTTAACAGCTTCTATTGATTTCTATGGAAAGCCAAACATATCTTCTGCTACAGTAAATTTGCTACTGCAATACAGAGTTCCAACACCTCTGTTACCAATCAACCTGGCATAGAAACTTGGCCTAAAACATATACATTGATATCTATTATTGATATATTTTCTTTATTATTTGTTTTTTACATTTTTCTTGTTTTGTTTATGTGTCTTATTTTGTTTTCAATGCTAGTTTTGATTTGCCAAATGAAAGGAGGAATTTGAAGGAACAAACAGTGTGCACAAATGTGCTCTAATTGTTTTCCCCAAGTCAGAACATGATGTGATCTGACATGACATTGCAGAAAGTTGCAGCATGTCCTGTAGAAAGAATGTGACACATGCAGGAACTGTTGGCTCTTTCACTTTGCAGCTTTGCTCCGCATCAGGCTATTCTATTTAAACAGTGCTGTGCTTTGGCTGCACTTTGTAAGTTTTCTATAACACAGTGCAACCAGAGTGAAGCACTGTTTGGAAAAAAAAGTCAAACATGGAGCAGGACTGGTTTTATGGATTTTTTTTAACCCTGTCCCCTAGCCTTTCCTGGTCTACAAAGCTGTGACTCCTGAATGTAAGACATTCTTGTGAGCAATGCACCATTTTTATTACTACATTTTTACTTTATAATTATATGATGGTAGACCAAGAGCAAAAAAAACAGACATGTATTCGAGACATTTAAAAAAAAAATAAACACATTTTTTTCTCTGCAGCTTATTTGCAATGAGATTTGCTGACACTTTAAAAAACAAAAAAAACAAATCTATAGCAGAAAGTGGAAAAAAGTTCTGTCTCTGGGCTTGTTTTCATGCACAAGACTTGCCAAATATACACAGGTACACTGTATGCACCCAGATTACACTCACACTTGCTTTAAGTGCTGTGATTTTTCAATCACTTTTAAGCCTCCTATTTCCTTCTGTTTCACCCCCCTGTTATCTATGCAGGTAGCATACAGATCCATATGGCTGATGGTTACTTCCTGCTTTATGTTGGGCCTCTGGCACAGATAATAAAGAACAGGATAGGTAACTAACCCTTTCTATGTAAAAGGTAATGAAAATAATCATTAATGTTTAAATATCAAATCTTAAAATAAAAAATAGATTGATAAATTAGCTTATTTCTTCTTACGTTGGTGACTGAGCTGTTGTGATCGATTCAGAGGAAAATATCAAGTTATTGGATCACAAATACAATCACAATGGCTCTATTGGAATGTAAAGAAATATGTGATACAGATGCAGTCCTTGCTCTGTAGATTCACTTTTTATTCAGTCCTAAAAGCTGTTTTAGTCATTCAAACGATTTATCAATTGTCCATTAGACTATAAAATTTTAAAAGTAAACCTAAAATTTTAGAGGGGGCTCTAAAGAACACTTGCCCCCTAGGATACAGCGAATCACCGTTAAAAACAGTGATCACCTGTCTCACAGGAACTAATTTCTAGTGGTGATTAAAAGGGACATGTCAAGTCCAAAATAAACTTTCATGATTCAAATAAGGCATGTCATTTTAAACAACTTCCAATTTACTTTTATCCCCAATTTTGCATTGTTCTCTTGGTATTCTTAGTTGAAAGCTAAACCTAGGTAGGCTAATGTGCTAATTCTTAGACCTTGAAGGCCACCCATAATCTGAATGCATTTTGACAGTTTTTCACCACTAGAGGACGTTAGTTCATGTGTGTGATATAGATAACATTGAGCTCACGCACGTGAAGTTACCTAGGAGTAAGCACTGATTGGGTTAAAATGCAAGTCTGTCAAAAGAACTGAAATAAGGGGGCAGTTTGCAGAGGCATAGATACAAGGTAATTACAGAGTTAAAACGTGTATTATAATTGTGTTGGTTATGCAAAACTGGGAATGGGTAATAAAGGTGATTATCTATCTTTTTAAACAAACAAAAATTCTGGTGTTGACTGTCTCTAATTAGTGGGGTGTGAAAACCCTCCTGTGAAAGAGGAAAACTCCATCTTTTAAATGATAGGTCACAACCCCTCTAATTTTTTAGGTGACAAAAAAGCAAAACAAAAAATGCAAAGAGGTATAAGATTGATGATAAATGTGGAGCAATAAAATAAATGTTTGAAATATTTAGGAATAATAACTTAAGTGCTGCTATTTACAATGATCACCATAGAAAATAACATATATATTTTTTATTTTGTATTTCATATGATGACATTTTCTCATATTATGATTTTCTGAAAACTAGTTATTTTTCTGAAAAAACAAAAATGTATGCTTACCAGATAAATTCCTTTCTTTCCTGTCAGGGAGAGTCCACGACTTCATTCCTTACTGTTGGGAAAAAACAACACCTGGCCACCAGGAGGAGGCAAAGACACCCCAGCCAAAGGCTTAAATATCCCTCCCACTTCCCCCATCACTCCAGTCATTTGAACTCTATCCTGTACCCTTGAGATCCAACCTCCAGCAGTACCCAAGGGTCCTGAACACTGAGAAAAAACGACAGTCTGCCCCCTACTCGATCCGATCCCGGATTGGAGGCCGCCACTTCATGCAGATTTGTTGTCTGCGGGCTTCTTAGTCTGCGTGGACTTATTTCAGGACTGAGCAGGTTTCCAGGTAACTCTTGGGTTGCTCAGGCTTGGAGGACAATTGAGTTTCTCTGGAACTTGTCCAATCGAAAATTAGAGGACTGCCGTCCCTTAGGTCTGTTCTTCTTATCTTGCAGAAGGAAAGCACCTTTCCCTCCGGTACAGTAGAAATGATAGAGTCCAGGCTGGACTAATAAAACCTTCCCCTTGAAAGGTAAGGAAAGGAGTCTGGATTTAAAAACCATATCCTCAGACCAAGATTTCAACCAGTGAGCCCTGCGAGCTAGACCACAAAACCTGAAGCCTTTGCATCAGACGTATAAACGCATATTCGCATCACAGATAAAGGAGTTAGCTATTCTTAAAGCCTTAATCCTCTCCTGAACATCCTTGAGGGGAAATTCCACCTCGATAAGTTCTGACAGAGTCACACCAGTAGATGGTGGCCCCAGCCACAGTGGCAACTGCCGCCGCTGGTTGAAATAAAAATCCTGTATGTAAGAACATTCTTCTCAGGGAAACTTTCCAACTTCTTGTCCATGGTTCCCTAAAGGAAGAACTATCTTCCAGAGGGATAGTGGTACGCTTAGCTAGTGTCGAAATGGCACCATCCACCTTAGGGATGGAACTCCACAATTCCAGCTGAGAATCAGTGACTAGCAATAACTTTTTCAAAGTTGACGAAGGGGAAAAGGAGTTCCAACTCTTTCCCATTTACTACTGATAATATTTGCCATGCAAACTGGGACAGGGAAAAGTTTGTGGAACCTTTCTGTCCTTATAAACCCTGTCTAACTTAGGAATCTTGGGTTCCTCTGGTAGTGTTGCTTCTGGAACCTCTAATGTAGACAAAACCTCCTTTAGCAAAAAACGCAGATGCTCAATCTTAAATCGGAAGTAGGGGGTTTAGTACATGAAGTCTCCGACTCAGAGAGCTCACCCTCTGATGCTATAGAGGTTAACTCATCCTCGGACAATTGAGACATACTGGCTAAAATCCGATTAGAATTAGCTGAATCTATTCAGTAGAACTATGTTTAACCTTTCTCTTACGTTCCCAGAGATAGGTAAGATTCGGCAAGGTAGGTACTGGCGCTTGGAAGCCTAAGGGTTAATGAGTATTGTTTTTGTAATAATTAATAAATCATAAATATTCTCAATATTAAATAAGGACCTTTTAGATAGTTATATCAAGGAAAAAAACAGAATTTAATGCTTACCTGATAAAATTACTTTCTCCAACGGTGTGTCCGGTCCACGGCGTCATAC